>NC_089226.1:39253746-39262923 GCF_963924675.1 Phocoena phocoena
TTGGGAGATCTAAGTCAGTGGACCTCACAGTTTGGTAACCTATCACAGAGAATTAGTTCAAAGAATATTTACAATATTCTGAACGTACAATGCCAAGGCAGGACTGAATAATACTATAAACACTGGCATCAAGCAAATCTGGGTTCAAATCTCAAACGTCTTGTAATAACTGTGACTTTGACCAAATTTTAATCCCTATAAATCATTTGAAAAATGGAGATACTAATAACCATTTCATAGGCATCTTATAAATATTAGGTAAGATAATGTATACAGGATATTGCAAAATGACTGGTACATAGTAAGCATTCAGTAAGTGATAGTGGTTGCTTTTATCACTATATCTATTATGATTATAGTATCATTACCATGGATGTTGTGGGGATTAGAGAAAATAGGTTAGAGATATGAGGATTACCTTCAAATACTTTAGAGTCTTAAGAGAGAGAAAATAGATGTACCTCTTAGAAATGGTGCCTACCTTTAACTTGCACATGCAGGGATGGAACTCATCATGGTCGTGGCCTGAGTGAGAACTGTCAAGTGTGAAATAATGATGTTAAATGATGTTCTTTAATCTGGAAAAAGAAGTTAAATAGGGATAGTGCCTCTTAGAAAAAGAAAGGAGGATTGCTTCCAGCATAAAAGTTTGTCTACTGTACTGTAAGAAGTCAGGATTCATAGGAGTTTTATAACTGGAACAGGAACTATATTAAAAGGAGAATTGAAACAACAAGACGAGAGTTGCAGATGGAAAGGACCTACTGGCTGGAATATGGGGGAGTCACTGTCAGAAACAGTGGACACCCCGCCACTTGGGTTTCCATTTTACTTCCTCAGGGAGGCCTGGACCAGGTTAGATTCCCCTGCTCTATGTTCCCTTCCTGTGTTTTCCCTACTATAATACTCATTACATATTGGCCTTACTTGTTTGAAGTCCATCTTCTCTGCTAGATTATCTGCTCTGTAAGACCCTGACTCTCATGTTCATCACTTTATCTCCATGGCTAGCCAAGAGCCTGGCACGTGGTAAGTACTCCACAGACATGTTGAGGAAATTAATGTGTGACTGCAGGAATGAATTGAGTAATGAACATGGAATTAAAAGGTGATCTCATTATATACTCTTCTGTATTGTTCTCTAGTATTTATAAGGGTTAATCCTATCCTCCTGTTGACACTGTAAATTGCATGGAGACACAGCAAGAATTCTGTATCATGTGTCTCCATCACTACCACTAAGGCATCCAGATACAGGCATAAATGCTCAAAGGATCTTTCTGAGTTCTTTGCTAATAATTCTCTTACCCTCTATTCTCCATTTTCTATTTATCTTCTACACCAATGCAGAGATTATACCCCAGTCTCACTATTAGATTATAAACTTATCTTTTGTTATTTTTTGTCGCCAGGACTTACTACTTGCTGAGGGTCCAATAAATAAATGAGCAAATAAAAAACTATCTGTACAGCATGTATTTCACAGCATACTCTCCCAAAGTTGCAGCCTTCCAGAATCTTACAAGATGCTATTGTGATTCCAAGCTTGCAGCTCATGTGGGGATGCCAACATTTTATCTTTGAAATTGCTGTGTTTGTTACATTTATATAATTGTTGAAAGTTGCTTCTTGAGAACAAGGCAAATTTTACCTTTGCATGAAAATCATTTTACAGTTTTAAGACAACTTGGGAACTTTATTTGGTAAAAATATGTGTACTCACTTTCCAGTTAACAAACTCTAATACATCCAACCACTTCATCCAACAAGCTTTTTCAAGCACCTCCTCTTAGGTTCCAAGTACTTGAAATACTCAGATGAATAAGACTCATCCCTGAAGATGCTCCAAGTCTGTATGTAATTGTCACTTTCAGAAGGTCTGAAAGTTGAAGTATAGACTGTTTCCTTCTAAAGGTCCCTTCAATCCCACCTCGGTTCTACATGTTGATTTCCTGCAAATCCTTCACAATAGAATACTATGTCATCTAAGATACCCGAGTCTAAAAATTATAACTCTTCTGTGCTCTTAATTGGATCGTACTCCCAAACTCCTTCACTTTCATGTGGATTTTTGTTTTATTCATCCACTTTCTTTTCTAACACCCAGACAGCCAGCATATTTCACAATGATCTTTCCTTAAAATATATAAAATTATTTCTCTATCTCAGTTTCCTTACATCTGAAAGAAGGATATTGAGAACTGGGGAGAGTGAATTTAGATTATCAAGGAGATGAACAGACTCACAGAAGAAATAAGGGAACAAAGGAAAACCAAGGCAACTTTGGGGATTTTTGAGACTAGAGCTGCTTTTACTTTCTCCCTGCTTACTTGCAGAAATTCTCCTACTTCTCCTATCTTACTAATCCTGCTTGCACTAGATTCTCATGGAAAGACAATTTGACAAAACAAATTCACAGAATTTTAGAGCTTGGAAAGGTCTTTGCAATTCTCAGACACGGATTAACCACAAATTTAATGAAATTTAAACTTTAGTGTCCATCACTAGCACTGGCCCCTTCCAAGGCCCTTCGAGAGGCCAGAGCAATGTGTTCACGTGGTCATATTCTTAATTAAATTTCAAAAGCAAGCTATTTTAACCATTATCAGTAAACACCACAGTCTCTTTTCACTCAAGTTACCTCTTTCAAACTCTCCTTCATGCTGGAAGAATTGGGAAGCCATGTGTATTGTTGTTATTCTGGCTAAGGGAAAGTTAAGATGCAGACACCTTTAGCTTGGGTTTGGTGGGTTATAGACAGAGAACAAGATCACAGTCATTTCAGTGTGTGGTTGCTGTTTTGAGTTGTCCCAACGTAAGAATGGGTTCTAGGAATATTTCTATCGCCCACCGGGCCAATTCACACGCATCAGATCACAAAGATGTAGGTTGGAGGATGTTTCATGACGCCGAACTATTCTAGGGCACTAGACTAGAGAAAAAAAATTGAATTACCTTTCTATTTTCTCCATAGAAGATAACATTTCAAAAATCATTGTCATATGAAGAGGAAATCAAAATATACAGCCCAAAATATGTAGGGAAAAAAGTAATACAGGGTTGTGTCAGGTAGTTAATTAATAGAGATTTGTTATTTATTTGGATTTTGTGATGTTTATAGTATTTTCAACTTTTTAAAGTTTATTGATTCTATTAATGATTTTAAATAAGTATTTGCTTTCATAAATAATCTTGCATCCATAGTTTTATATTCTTTTATTAAGTAAGGTCCCCACATTATATAAGCTTCAATTTTCCTACAATCTGGATTTGGCCCTGACCCTACTTAATCACCGTTCCACATTTAACAGGTGAGAGAACTGAGACCCAAAATCACATCGTTTACAGCACTACTGAACTAAACCCCGGATCCTCTGACTTTCTGTCCATTGCTATTTCTACTACCCTACATTACCTTTTGAGAAGTACCTTGAAAATCAAAGATCTTCACAGAAAAAAAAGAAACAAATAAAAAAGATCTCCTGACCGCTGTATATAATAATAGTAAATATTTATACAGCATCTCTTATACGTGAGGCATTGTTTCACAGTGCTTTACATATAGCTCATTTAACCTGCAAAACAACTCTATGACCAAGCTAATATCAACATCCTCTTTTCAGATGACAAAAATCGAGACATAGAACAGTTAAGTAACTAGACCAAGGTCACACAGTATGTAGAGAACATAACACCCTTTGTATTGTGGCAGCTAGCAGCAAACATTTTCTGAGGCCTTGCAATGTTCTAGTCACTTTGCTCAACACGACAGTGCATTAATCTCATTCAATCTTCACAGTCACTCTTTGAGGAGGTAGCATTATTACTCAGTCTTACAGATGAGGAAACTGAAGCCTAAAGACAGTAAGTAACTCGCCCAAGGTCATATATCTAGTAAGAGGCAAAGTCAGTGCTCAAATCCCTACCTGACTAGAAAGAAACACTCTCATGGTCCTTCTACTATTGCCACATTCCCCTTGGTCCCTTTCTCCTAAAGCTACAATTAGAATGGGGCTGCAGGCAGACTTAGAATAAGGAGTGGGGTGAAGAGTGTAAAGGACATAATCGTCCCTTCTTAGACAACTGTCCTTCCCATTTTGTACACACACATGCACGCACACGCACACACACACACACACGTGTCTGGGTACCTAGCTATCCATCATGATATTTCTTTTTTAAATATATTTTTTTATTGAAGTATAGTTGATTTACATATCATGATAATCTTTACATCTGACCCCTTTCCTCAACGTTTGCTATAGCCAAGAGATGACGTTTCCTTTTAATTCATATTCTATAATAAAGTTAAGAGGGACAGTCAGCAGATCAGTAATTTAGGTATTCAGGTGCTGGAGAAAGTTTAGAGAGGTGGCGAATCCTTACAAGGATCAAGAAGATAATGTAAATAAAATGGCAAAATGGAACCCCAAAGAGTGACAGAGATGTTGGTAAACTAGAAAGTGCATGTCCAAACCCAAATAGCAGGTACTGGGTTCCAGCAGACGGTTGCCATGTGGCAGTATGAGTCCAGTGTGATCAGATCTGACAAATTTTCAAGAGACGCCAGAAATCTAGAGTTGGGGGGGGGGGCGCAAAATATCCTAAATTATAAATATTTAAAGTAATTCAATGTTTAAAAAGCACTGTGCTGGCTAACAGCTTGCAGGCCAAACAAACAACAACAAACCCACGTCTGAGGGCCTCGCTCGCCTTTGCAGTCTGCTTTACATGGGGTTAAATGCAGGAAACTCTGAAATAGGAAGTTAGAAGAGAAAGCCGACAAAAATTTGGATGTTGGGGGAATATTTGTTCTTTGAAAAATGAGCTTTAGTAAGAATAATTTTCTCGGTGGAGGTAGGCGATGGAGGGGGTGGGATGGGAATGGGCACTCAAGCAGTGGCCTTTTTGGATCAGATCCTCTTAATTTCTCCTTTGGAGTAGTATTGGTCTTGGACCGCAGGAATCTAATTAACAGCTCAAAGGGAGCAATCAATGTATAATTGTGTGAAGTACAAATTCCTTTGTGCACAAAACAAATTACAATATTTGCAAATTTGTAAATAATGCAGTACTTTCCCTGAAATCCAAAGGCTTTGGGTGCTCCCAAGGGAAAGAAAAAGAAGTCTGAGGAGGCAAAATGTTAGAAAATGACCTATTGTCTCAAGAAATGGAATTTAAAAAATATCTTTAGTAATTGATTTTTTTCAATCGAATCCTTATTTAGGAACTATAAATGGGCCTGTTCTTAGGTCAGTAGAATGAGACTATCTAGAGAAATAAGCAGTTTCAAATCCAAAAGTCACAGCACGTTACTAACAGGGTATCTTCTTTCAAAAGCACCGAGCATAAAAATGTGCCTCAGCCCTCCCTCCCTACACCCTTGGTTTGTGGTAGGAAGTTTCATTTTATAAAAGAGATAGCAAGTCCCAGTTATGATCTTTATGTACAATGTCAGAGAAGGAATTGGTGACAGATAAGGACACGAATCCAATCTCTCTGCTTTGCAAAATAGTTGTTTTGAGCCATTCAATTCACAAATATGTATTGGGATCCTTTTATAAGTTCCTGTAGCTGTTATCAGAGATTCAAAAGAGATGTTCTAGAAGAACTTATGGTGTACTGAGGAAAGTCAGAGTGAAAACTCCTTATTTTCTCCAAGATTTTTTAAGCACTTCTCTTCAAGTTGGTTGAGCTAGGAGTTGGGAGTGGATAAGTGAATGGAGTCCATCCCTGCCCTTAAGGGGTTCACCAGTCTAATGAGAACATAGAATTTGAACCAATCATTTCAGTATTGAGCTTGATGCTAAGGAAGAGCTATAGGAAAGCACTTTGGATGCTTTGGCAAGCGCTTATTTCTACCGGGAGATCTTTCAAAGAGAAAGAGATGGAGGGCATTCAAAGTAGAGGTAAGTGGACTATTGACCGGCCTTCTATAAGAGGATGACAGATCAGATTTGTGCTTTCAAATGATTCTCTCCCCTGTGCTCTTATTCACTGTGAGTTGGTTGCAAATTGGTTAGACCTTTCCACAAAATCTTTTAGCAAATTGCATCAAAAGCCTTAAAACATATTCATATCCTTTAGGTTAGAAATTCCATATCTAGGAATAAAAGATGCTGCCAGAAACTTACATATGAGGAAGCTTATCAGAGCATTATTATTTATAATCATGAGAAACTGGAAACAACCTACATGTTCCATAGTGGAGTAATGGTTAAATAATTTACGGTACATCCAAGCCATGTGATTTTATGCACAACTAGGAAAAATAAGTCACATTAAAAAAAATAGTTCAAAACAAGCAAAAACTATTTTTAAATGATGTGAAATGTTTCATGAAGTGTCATTCTCATTTTGTAATTAAAAAATTAAGAAGTAGTGCTCCACATTGGTTGTTAATTTTCACCCAGATCTTACTTTCCTAAAGTTCTTTCTTGTTTTAGATCAACCAGACAACAAAAGGGGCGGAGTTTTTCCTTGCTCTGTACAAAGTTCAAAGAATGGGCTTTTGTTTCCTTCCCTCTTAACTAACAATGCGATCCAGGATTTGCAAGTCACTTATTCTCTAAGTTACAGTCTCCTTCTGGTATCCAGGCTAGCTGGGAAAGAAAGGGAGGTCAGGTGAGGAATGGAAGAGAAAGGAAGTGTCCAGAAGTTGAACATTACCGTGAGAGGGGAGAAGAAGGATGATGGGACTGAGGGTGTGAGAACCAGAAGAAAGAGTGGTCATTGTGTATTGAGAATGAGTTACTGGATTGGAGATTTCAGGGGTGGGACACAGACACATATACCGCGGTTCAATAGAAGAAATGTTGCAGTGCAGTACATGGTTGACTGCCAAATAAATGACAGTATAGACAATGTTATAACAGTTTGGAGGATTTGGTGGAGAGGGCCATCATTTGGTCACATACATGTATATGACCATGGATCAATGAAGAGATTCCTCTAAAACCTCCTTTTAGCAATTTTTGTTAGTCGGTATAACTGTATAGGGCTGGCCTCTCTTGGCCTCCCTCTTGAGAGATTTAGTTATGGAAGAACTTAAAGGACTGCACTGTGAAAGAATTTTAGCTATTAAATAGAAGGAAAGGATATAAAAAGTATATGATAGAAAATAATTTGAAGTTAAAATACTGTTTGAGAAAACTCAGTCTCTGCACAAAAATTCACTTCATCCTTCAATTTCTCCTTTCCTTTAAAATGTATTCACATAAAATCTGCTTTACAAGCCAGGAACATAACTCAAGATATTTACCATTAAATGGGGACACCTATGTGTTTCAGTTCTTAGGACAACTGAGACCTCCTTTCTCCCTGGATTTCTTGGTTCTCTGCCTTGAAGTGTACGTAGTAATTTCTCCCTTTGCTGAATCTTCTTGCTTTTACAGTTTCTTCTAACTGCATGTTATACACCTTCCCCATGCCATTGCTATTCTAGGCTCTATAAATCTGCACAGCACCAAGAGAACTTTAGCTATCACTAGTTAAATGGATCAACACATTTACCCAACCACATCACTTAGACCCTTTGGGGGTTTTCCAGTCTATTTTAATCTATTTAAACCTGACACTGGCAGATTTCCATTTCCTTTGTTCCTTGTGTAGACTTGGTTTATGCCTGTTGGTCTCTAAAAGGGACAGAGAGGAGGCAGCTGTCGAAAAATGAGGAGATTGGCAGTTTTAACCACACAATTTGGTCTAATAGCTTTGATATGCTAAACTTGCTAGCTCCTCCAAGTGTACCTTTCTGATTTTGCATCACAACACTACACTGAATCCCTAAGGAAACCAGGGTAGTGTTTTAAAAAGAAAGGGAAGAAAAGAAAGAAATGCAAACCAGTGAAACCGTTCTTTTAAACCATCTCCACAGATTCATTCTGCCAACTGCAGGCCTTCACAAATCCTCGTACACCAGAGACCTTTAAAAAAGAGAAGCAGAGAATACCGATCGTGTTCTCAACAGCGAAAACAGGTGATGTCATAACGCACAGTCCTATGTGGTCCCGGCCAAGGCCGGGTGGGGAGCTGGGGCGCCAGTGCGCACGGAGCTCCGCGCCAGTGGGCAGAGCAAGTTATCTCCGGGGTCCGGAGGACACCGGTGAGGACCGGGCACCAATCAGGTTCTCGCTCGGAGCCTGCCTTTGTTCTCACTGGGGAGCAGGTTTCGGGGCGTCTCGCGTCGGGAACCAGCATTCGACTAGCATGCGCGCTGCTAGCTCCTCGGGAGACCTCGCTCCCCCACTCGCCTGTCCCCCACACCCTGCCAGCCTGAGCTTTCCCCAATTACATCTGCCTTCTCTCCCCAGAGCGTGAACGCCAAAATCCTAAATCCATTTTTAGCTTCGGAAGAGGCAGGTCCAGCCCAACAGTTTTAAACGGCAATTTGTTCTCTGAACCTTCGCTCCCAGGCAGAGCTCCATGCTCTGCGTTTATCTAACCAGCTACCTCAGAAGGACTTTTGGGTGGAAGACAACCCTGTCTCTTTGGCCTTTTCGTGTTGGACAAATAAAGGAATTTTCGTTGCTGAGAGACTGCGAGAAGGGGCTTTAGATGGAGGAGGAAACCACTCACCCACAGGTTTTGTGTCTTTTCTTCCCTCTAACTCGATTATTGGTGCAAATATACTTAAACATCTATCCCCTACCCGCTGCCGAAGCCTCAGGTAACTGGTCTTTTACAAAACAGGGCTCACGATAAATGATGCATAAAGTTCTTTGAGATCCTTGGATGCAAAGTGCTACGTGATTGCAGTCTTCTTTACAGCTAAGACTTTGGTTAAGAGAAAGCCTAACCACTGCCTTGACGGTAAGGACGTTTTAGCTCCCCCCACCCCCACCCTCTTTCTCAAGAAATCAGGAAATATTTAGCTCAGTCTTAGACCCACTAGCGAGCTCTAGCTCCCAGTTATTTATCTCATTCTCTCACCATTTCTGCAGAGACCTAGAGCAGGGGCTGTGCCTTGTCTTAGGGGAGGGGCTGGACTTCACGGGGTTATTTGCATATGACACACCCTCTTCCTCCTATTGGTGGAGCAGCACACTGTATTCCCACCCACTCCACTACCTAACTAACCCGCCATCTCCCTTCAGTTCGGAGCCTCGGAGACAAACTTAACTTGCCCAGAGATTCAAGGCGTCTTCGGCCTCTCTGATTGGCCGGTGCAGCTCCCAG